>NC_066556.1:7821404-7826404 GCF_024679095.1 Eriocheir sinensis | reverse complement strand
TCGTAGTGGTGGTAGTTTTACATCGATTTTCCTCTTCTTTTGTTATAGTTTACGTTGGTGTTGTTTTTGTTATCTTGAGTAGTTGAGGGTCAGGTAGAAATGTTTTTGTTTGGTATTTTTTTTTCGTGTGTGTGTTGATAGCTAGATGTAGATGTATAGTTCCCTCCGCTTTGCCGAGTAAAAATAAAACATCAAATTACTACGTGTGTCGGATGATGAATGGCCTCAATTTGTGTAGCAAGACAAAGAGAAGAAAGACCAGAAAAAAAAGAAATCAGGAGGTGCGTAAAATTCTACAATGCGGTACGAAACAAAGAAAACAGTATACTTGAAAAAAGCAAATTGGTGACATCGATAAAAACGTAAAATATATCGATAAAAAAGCAAATTGGTAACATATATCGATAAAAACGTAAAATATATCGATTGGTAACATATATCGATAAAAACGTAACATATATTGATCGATAACATATACCGATAAAAACGTAAAATATATCGATAAAAAAGCAAATTCGTAACATCGATAAAACGTAAAATATAAGGAAAATAAACAAAGAAAAAATCAGGGTGTGTCTAGAATTCAAAAACTCGATAAGAAAACAGAAAGAGAAATAATATACATGAAAAAAACAAAAAACAAATACGAAACATTGATTTAAGACAAAAAATGAAAAAAAAAATACAAATAGAAAATCCGTGTGACCTTAAAACTCTACAACAAGTAAGAAAAAAAAAAAAAAAAGGTTTGAGTAAGTAACATTATAAGTAACATTAACTTTAAAAACCTCAAAAACAAGGAAATAAAGAAATAGGCAGTGCTTAGAATTCTATAAGTAGACGAAAACTGAAAAGAAACAATATAGATGAAAAAAAAAAACATTCGTAACTTTGAAATAAATGCAAAAAAAAAAAAAAATGCACCTGGAATTCTGAAAAAAAGAGCAAAAGAAAACATTATATATAGAAAAAAATAACAACAAAAATAAGTAAGAGTGATTTAACCGCCCCTCCCCCTAAAACACACACACACACAAAAAAAAAAAAAAAAAAAAAAACGTCAACATTCCCTTTTATCGTACTCACGGTCCATTTTCTTCATTACTCCCCCAACGACTATTTGCTTTCGTTGCTTAAGAGTTCCTAATGGAGAAAATTATACCGGATACTTAACCATTAACTATACGCCAGCCAAAACAGACCATTAGGACCTGTGTGTGTGAGTGTGTGTGTGTGTGTGTGTGTGTGTGTGTGTGTGTGTGTGTTTGCAGAAGGACAAAAAAGCTTAAGTGTCCCCTAATTGCCCTTGTAATGTCTGCGAGGAATGTCAAATATAACTCATTAGTCCTTAACTGTCCTTTGTGAGGGTTGTGTTATGGTTGTTAGGGTTGTGGTATGGTTGTTAGGGTTGTGTTATGGTTGTTAGGGTTGTGGTATGGTTGTTAGAGTTGTGGTATGGTTGCTCGGGTTGTGTTATGGTTGCTCGGTTTGTGGTATGGTTGTGAAAGGGTTGTTGGAGCGATTGTGTTAGAGTTGCTTGATCTGTTATGAGGCAGAAAAATATAGAGACAAAAAAATCAGGCAAGAACAGAACCAGAGGACGAAAGGAAATAGGCAAATAACAGATAGATGAAGAGGATAGAGGGAGAAACAGAAGATGAGATATATAGAGAAACAAAGTAGGAAAGTATAGACGTAACAAACACTAATAAAGGTCGAAAGGAGGACGAAAGGGGATAGGCAAATAACAGATAGATGAAGAGGATAGAGGGAGAAGCAGAAAATGACATATATAGAGAGACAAAGTAGGAAAGTATAGACGGTACAAACATTAATAAAGGTATAGGAATAAACAGATCAAGAAGGAAGCTAACAGACGGAAATAGACAAATAAAACTCAGACAAGGCGGATAAAAGGAGAAAAAAAGATGAGATAAAAAATAAACAGAAAAAGAAGGTAAACAGAGACATAACAAAGACAAATAAAGGTATGACTGCAGGGAAATTTTAAATACAAACAAAAATAAATCTAATAACCCTCTCTCTACCTGCAAATCCTATTCCTGGGCGCTGTTCCCTTGAGAAAGAAAAAAAAAAGTAGTAAACGATAATGATGGAAACACTAATAATATGTTAAGAGATGCAAAAGGAAGAGGTAGATTAAATATTTAAGCCACGGCGGATAGAGTAATATGGGTGGAATTGTATATATGTGTGTGTGTGTGAGGTGGAGGGAGGATTAGGGGGGGGGGGAGGGGGGGGCGTCGGTTCCTGTGTGTGTGTGTGTGTGTGTGTGTGTGTGTGTGGGTGTGTGTGTGTGTGTCCCCCCGCGAGCATTTTTTTTTTTTTTTTTTTTTTCAATGTCGTGACAAATTCTTCGCTGCTAAAGTCGTCGCGCTGAAAATCTCTCTCGTGTTTGCATCGTTAACTCTGTGGCGGAAATGGCCGTTCGGTGTCTAATTGTGCGTGTGTGCGTGTGTAGGTGGGTGGGTGGGGTGTCTGTGAGTGTGTGTGCACGTGAGATTGTGTGTACGTGTGTGTGTGTGTGTGTGGGGGGGGGGGAGGGTATCTGCGAGGTTCTCTGCAGTATCGTGACAGATCCCTCGCTACCAAAATCGTCCCGCAGGAAATCTCTCGTATTCTTGTATATCGCTATGGCCTCTCGGTGTTTAATTGTGCGGCAAGAGGCTGACGAAAGTGTGAACGTCGCCGGGAGAAATTTAATGGCCTTGAAAATGTCGGAGTTTAGGACCTTAAATGAGGAGAATGACGATGATTTTCTTAACTCTCACTCACGCACATGCTTTCCCACCCTCACTCTCTCTCTCCCGCCCTCTCTCTCATCGTCTGCCACCCACACTCACATTTACACACATATCCAGTATTTTCCAAGTGTTACCTCTCCCCCTGGTCTGTCTCTGTCTCTCTCTGTCTCTCTCCACTGTGTCTCTCTTCTGTGTCTCTGTCTCCCTTCCTCTCTCCCATCGTCTGCCACCCACACTCACATTTACACACATATCCAGTATTTTCCAAGAGTTACCTCTCCCCCTGGTCTGTCTCTGTGTCTCTGTCTCTCTCCACTGTGCCTCTCTTCTGTGTCTCTGTCTCCCTTCCTCTCTCCCATCGTCTGCCACCCACACTCACATTTACACACATATTCAGTATTTTCCAAGTGTTACCTCTCCCCCTGGTCTGTCTCTGTTTCTCTCTGTCTCTCCACTGTGTCTCTCTTCTCTCTCTCTCTCTCTCTCTCTCTCTCTCTCTCTCTCTCTCTCTCTCTCTCTCTCTCTCTCTCTCTCTCTCTCTCTCTCTCTCTCTCTCTCTCTCTCTCTCTCTCTCTCTCTCTCTCTCTCTCTCTCTCTCTCTCACTACTACCATCCACTCGTAAACGCCTTCCCTCCCTCCTTCCACCTTTCATTCCCCTTCTTTCCTTCACTTATCTCAGCTTTTTTCTTCCCTTTTTTTCCCTTTTTTTTTGCATCTTATTCCACCCTTTTCCCTTTTTCCATTCTATTTTACCTGTTACTGTCCACCTCTTTTCTTAGTTGTTCTTCCTCTTCCTCTCGTTTATGCATTATCTATTTTTCTTCTCTTCTTTTTCTCCCCTCCTTACTTCCTCTTTCCACTATCTACTTAACTTCTCCTTTTCTTCTCTCCTTAGTTTCTCCTTACATCTTTGCATTCTCTACTTTACTTATCTTCTCTCCTTCCTTCCTTCCTTTCCTCTTTGTCTTTCTCCTCCCATTCTCCTCATTCCCAGAGTCACTGTTCGGGGAGGTTGGTCGGTTAATAAGATTCGTTCCCCTTCGTCTTATGTAACTCGGAGAGGCGTCTCGCTAAGGGTAAGGAGAGTTTAGTCCTGACCACCTACCCTTGTTCCTCCTCCTCCTCCTCCTCCTCCTCCTCCTCCTCCTCTTCCTTCATAACTGACCCATTTTTTTCCTCCCTCTTATTCAACCTCGTGTCTCATTTTCTTGTTTCTTGACCACATTTAGCGTCTTTTTATCTTCTTCCTTCGCTTCCTTTTCTTATTCCTCGTTTTTTTCGCGTTTTTTTTCCTTCTCCCATTTCACGGTTTGTCTCCTCCCTTCCTTCTGGTTCTTGGTTATTGTTTTATTTGTGCTGTTTTACTCGTTTTAGGTTTTGTTGTTTTAATTTCTTTTATATTTCTATTTGTTTCTCTTCTACATTGTCGTATTTCTCTCTCCCTGCGTCTCTTTATCTCTTTTCTTCCTCTCTGTATCTGTTTCTCTTGTTATCTCTCTTATCTAACCTTGATCTTAATTTAGTTTCCATTTCTTACTTTCTTTTTCCTCATCATTTTCTCCGTCCCTTCCACCTTCCTTGCTCCCAGCCCCTCCCTTCTTTTCCTTCTCCTTCCTTCCTTCCCTCCTCCTTCTCCTCCTTCCCTCCCTGCGTCTGGATGGAGTCAATCAGAGCGCGTGGAGAGGTCGATGAGAGCATTACCAAGTATTTACTGGCCTGAATTATGGCCTCTCAAATTATACAGTGGCCCAGGTACGGACAGGTGGGTTTCAGCGGGCCGTTCCCCTCCACCCCCCACCCCCCGTGCACCTGCTTTCCTTCTCCCCCTCTGGTACGCTTTTCTTCTTTCCTCTCCCCGCGTGTTTCTCTGCTACGTCTTTCCCCTCTTTTCCGTTTCTGGGTCTGACTTTAATATTTTTTTCTTTTGTATTCTTATTTTGGTTTTGAGTTTTCCGTATCTTACAATTTCCTTTTCTTCCCTTATTCCTTCCTTATCCTTTTCATCTCCCTTCCTTTTCTCATTTGCTTTCTCCTTTTTTTTCAATTGCTCTGTTTTTTCTTTATTTTCTTTTTCCCTCCTGTCATTTTTCAGTATCTTTAATTATGTTTTACTCAGTCTTTTTTATTTTTTTTTTATTTTGTTTGATACGTCTTTTCTTTTATTTCTCCTTTTCTTCACATCCCTTTTCTCTCTCTCCTCCTTTATTTCATGTTTTCTCTTACTCATTCTTATT
>NC_066556.1:7806404-7816404 GCF_024679095.1 Eriocheir sinensis | reverse complement strand
GCTTTATCTCTTCGTCATCCCTGTCATTCGTTTTCTCTGGTATGTCATTATTGCTTTCATTATTATTATTATTCGCTTATCTTGTCTTGTTATCTTATCTCATCATCTCCCCTGCGTCTCACTTCTTCTTTTGCTGTGTTCTCCCTTCATTATTCAGATTTCCTCCTCCTCCTCTTCTTCTTCTCTTTGTAGTGTAAAAGTGTCGTCTTGTGGTGGATGGAAATGAGGGAAGAGGGTAAAGGAAGAGAAGGAGGAGGAAGAGGAGGAGGAGGAAGAAGTGGGAATGATAATGAGGGAGGAAGGGAGATATGTAGAGATAACAGAATAGAGGCTTTGAAGAAGATAGGTTGTCCTTATGTTTTATCATCTGTTTCACGACGACTAGTTTTGCTTTTGTTGTTGGGAGTTACTACTACTACTACTACTACTACTACTGCTTCTACTACTACTACTTTTTTTTCAAACTACTACTACTACTACTACTACCACTTTTTTTTTTCATACTACTATTATTACTACTACTACTACTACTGCTGCTACTACTACTACTACTACTACTACTACTACTACTACCACTACTTTTTTTTTCTTTTTTTACAACAAAGGAGACAGCTCAGGGGCACAAAAAAAGGAAACAATAATAAAAAAGCCCGCTAATAATATAAAAAGCCCGCTAGTAAAAAAAAAAATAGCCCGCTAATTATAAAAATAGCCCGCTAATAATAAAAATAGCCCGCTAATAATAAAAATAGCCCGCTAATAATAAAAATAGCCCGCTAATAATTAAAAAAAGCCCGCTAATAATAAAAAAAGCCCGCTGAAGAAAGATCTACTACTACTACTACTACTACTACTACTACAAGAATCATAAACTTTACTAGAAATTTTGCTCCACCTCCACCATTATCACCACCACCACCACCATCACTACCGCCACCACCACAGAAGGGGATCAGATAGCATGACTTTCCAAGAACCTGCTAGAGAGAGCACTTACATATTCATATTTTTTTTTCACGATTCCGTTAAGTGGCGCTAAATGCCTCCTTATTCCGGGCTGCGACGCTGAAAAAACACGTAACATCTTATCTTAAAACACCAGCTTGGGCATCAATTATGAGACCCCAAAACCGGCTTGAAATCATACCTTTTACTTCTCATTACCTGGTCTGTACATCCCTCACGCCTCCTCCTCCTCCTCACTCGTCCTCCGCTTTCTCTTCCTCCTCCCCGCCAGCGTATTACTCTTGCTAAATACCGAATCTTTCCACCGCTAAATGGCACGGGAGGAGATGCTGTCACCGTGGAGAAAAGGGCTGTGTCACGAGAGGGCGGTGCTACGATTAAGTTGTTATATGCACGCTGATGGGAAGTCTACCTGGCGTTCCCCCTCCTACCTGAGCCATTACCGGGGAGGGCTGTGTGGGTGTGAGACTGACCTGTGTGAGTGGGGAGGAAGGGGGATGGAGGGAGAGAGGAAGAATATGCAGGTTGATAGATGTTCATTAAGTAATCTGCCGGTCGTTGTTTTATTGCGTGTTTGTCATGGGGGTTTTGTAGTCGTAACTGGTTTTTCCTCTTCCGAGTTTTGCCTCTTTTCCTGTGTACTCCTTTGGGTGACTCTTTTTTTATCGTTTTCTAGCTTTTTATCTTTTAATTTTCTTGTGTTATCTATATTTGTATTTTTTTTTCCGCCCCTCCCCTGTTTCCTTTTTTTTTTCCTGTTGATGTACTTCCTTCATTCTTCTGCAACTCTCTTTTTTCCCCTTCCTTGTTCCTCTTCTTTCCTTTATTGTCATGCTTTTTTTTTCTTTCTCTCTTTTGTTGCCTCTCTGGTTTACTTTTCTTTCATACCTGTATCATATCTTTCTTCTTCTTTTTCAGTCTTTTACAACACTTCTTTACCATTTTTTATTTATAGTTCTTGATAAAACACACAAACATATATACACAGAAAAAACTCAATCTCTATTTTTTCCTTTTCTCTGCTTCTGTTATAATCTTCTAAGCAACTTTACTTCCTCTACATTTTAAGCGTTCGTCTATTTTTCTTCTTCCAACTCCTTACCGTCTCTCCTTACTCCCTTTTTCTCTTTCCTCACTCAATGTAAAGACTTGTCATTTTCCTCAGTCCTCCCTCTCCCTCTTCCTTCCTTCCCTTCTTTCCTCCTAAGTTACTCTCCTTCCTTCCCTTCTTTCCTCCTAAGTTACTCTCCTTCCTTCCCTTCTTTCCTCCTAAGTTACTCTCCTTCCTTCCCTTCTTTCCTCCTAAGTTACTCTCCTTCCTTCCTTTCTCCCTCTTATCCCGCCTTCTCTTTCCTTCCCTTCTTTATCCTCTCTAACCCGTTCTTTCCCAGTTCCTCTACTCTCTTCCCTCTCTCTTCTTATTCACTTCCTCTACTTTGCCACTATCTTCTTCTCTTCCCCCTTCTCTCCCCTGCCACTCCTCTCCTCCCCTACCTCGGACTCTCCACTATCTTCCTCTCCGATTCCACTCTCTTCCTTTTCTATCCCTTCCCATCCTTCCCTGCCTCTCTCCCTCTCATTCCTTCCCTCCCTTGCCCTCTTCCCTGCCTCTCCTCTTTCTCCCCCTCTTCCCCCCCGTGCCTCCCCTTCATCTCCCCTCCCCTTCCCTGCCTCCCTTTCTCCCCCCTTCCCTTCCTTACCCTGTGAATCCTCTGGCTGTTCTTGCGTCATACAGTCCAGTCTGAAATGAGGACAAACAAAACAACTAATGATCGCATCCTGTCCCCCTCTGTGACAATACTCTCTCTCTCTCTCTCTCTCTCTCTCTCTCTCTCTCTCTCTCTCTCTCTCTCTCTCTCTCTCTCTCTCTCTCTCTCTCTCTCTCTCTCTCTCTCTCTCTCTCTCTCTCTCTCTCTCTCTCTCTCTCTCTCTCTCTCTCTCTCTCTCTCTCTCTCTCTCTCTCTCTCTCTCTCTCTCTCTCTCTCTCTCTTTTTTCTCTTCGTTTATCTATCTTTTTCTTTTCTCTCTCTCTCTCTCTCTCTCTCTCTCTCTCTCTCTCTCTCTCTCTCTCTCTCTCTCTCTCTCTCTCTCTCTCTCTCTCTCTCTCTCTCTCTCTCTCTCTCTCTCTCTCTCTCTCTCTCTCTCTCTCTCTCTCTCTCTCTCTCTCTCTCTCTCTCTCTCTCTCTCTCTCTCTCTCTCTCTCTCTCTCTCTCTCTCTCTCTCTCTCCATTATATATCTCCCTTTCCTCCCTTTTTCCTCCTTTAATTCAATGTTCCCTTTCATAACCTTCCCATACATAACCTCAGCAAAAAAAAAGAAAAAAGATAGACAACAATACCTTATTTTCCCTCTTTTTTTTCCCTACCCCGCCTCCTTATTTATCCTCCCTTGCCTTTCCTCTTTTCACTCGTTCCTCCTCTCTCCCTCTACTCCTCCCTCCCCTTCAATACTGTCCTACACAATACAACGATTCTGTCCACTGTCCCTCTCCTCCCCCACACACACACTCCCTCCCTCTCTCATACACACATCAATGTTATGTCTGTCGTGATGTCCCTCCACGCCTTTATTATATTATTGAGTGGTGGGGGAGTACAGTGTGTTTATAGTTTTGTGAGTGAGATACAGTGATGTATTATTTGTGAGTGTGTGTGTGTGTGTGTGGGTGGGTGTGGGTGTATGTATATGGCTAAGAGTGAGTGTATGTTGAAGGGGTCGGGGGGGGATAGTGTGTGTGTGTGTGTGTGTGTGTGTGTGTGTGTGTGTGTGTGTGTGTGTGTGTGTGTGTCAGGTATATTCAGGTGTTTGATTGCCTCTATTTCTGCCCAGGTGTGATGTGACTGCTTTACCTATCTTTGTATTACCTGGTAAGGAACGTACAGATGTGATTCTTTATTAATTAAGATAAAAAAATATATATATAACGTTGGAAGGAGAGAAAGGGAATTAGGAAGAGAGGAAGAGAGAGAACAAGCAGGGACGTAGAGGAGAGAGAGAAGGAGAGAAGGAGAAATCAAAGGAACGGGAGAGAGGGAGGGAGGAAAAGAGGAGGGACTGGAGGGGAAAATAGAGGGAGGGAGTCTCATGCATGTGAACACGTGGAGAGATTGAGTGGCGTGCTTTAGGAGGGAGCGAGGGAGGAAGGGAGGGAGAGAGGGAGGGAGAAAGGGAGGGAAGGACGGAAGCAAGGAGGGGAGGAAAGAAGGTTCTGTCACGCATCTCTCTAACCTTTGAGAGAGAGAGATAGAGAGAGATGAAGGCAGCAGGAAAGGGATGGAAAGGGAGGAGGGAGAGAAGGGAGTTATGGGAAGGGTGGGAGAAATGAATGGAGGAGGAGGAGGAGGAGGAGGAGGAGGAGGAGGAGAAGGGGAAAGAGGAGGAGGATATAAATGAACAGGAAAAGGAATGAAGGAAAGGGAAGGAACAGAAGGGAAGGGCAGATATGGAAAGGGAAGGGATGATGAGAGAAGGAAAAGGAAGGGAGGAGAAGGAAAGAAAAGGGGAGTGAAGGGACGGGAAGAGAAGGAAGGGAGAATGAAAAGAAAGGGAAGGGATGGTAATGGAAGGGAAGGAAAGGGAGGGGAGGAAAAGATAAGGGAAGGAAAGGGAAGGGAGGGGTGGGGGAAGCATAACCTGAAAGCACGTGTTTAGCTAATTTCTCCTTACCTGACGAGGCGAGGCAGGTAAAGGTGTGTTTGAGGGGCGGGCCTTCACGTGGCCTTAATTACCTGAAGGAAGGGAGGGAGAAAGGGTGGGCGGAAGGGAGATGGAGAGATGGGAAGGGAGAGGAAAGGGGTAGAGTTAGAGAAGGGAGGTAAAGGAAAGAAAGGGGTCACTTGAGAGAAAAAGGGAGAAGAGAGACAGACGGGTAGTGAAGGCCAGGAAGGGAGAGGGAATGGGTTGGGGGAGAGAAAGAAGGGAGGGAATGGGGGAGAGAGTGCGAGAGAGAAGCAAAGAGGGGAGGGTGAGAGGAGTAACGAAAAGGAAAGGAGAGAGGAAACGAGGGAAGGAGGAGGAAGATGTGTTATTAGGTAAGGGGAAGGGGGAGTGAGAATGGATAAGGAGGAGGAGGAGGAGGAGGAGGAGGAGGAGGAAGAAGAAGAAATATCGTGTTTTAAAAGTAACAGGGAATGAAAAACGGAGTAAGTGAGGAAGCCAGTCATCATTTTCTCTCTCTCTCTCTCTCTCTCTCTCTCTCTCTCTCTCTCTCTCTCTCGCGCTCTCTCTCTCTCTCTCTCTCTCTCTCTCTCTCTCTCTCTCTCTCTCTCTCTCTCTCTCTCTCTCTCTCTCTCTCTCTCTCTCTCTCTCTCTCTCTCTCTCTCTCTCTCTCTCTCTCTCTCTCTCTCTCTCTCTCTCTCTCTCTCTCTCTCTCTCTCTCTCTCTCTCTCTCTCTCTCTCTCTCTCTCTCTCTCTCTCTCTCTCTCTCTCTCTCTCTCTCTCTCTCTCTCCCGGCTTATTTAGTCATCACGGTCACCTGTATGATTAATTACTCACCTGCTCCTCCTTCTCTCCCTCCCTCCCTCTTTTCCTCCCTTCTCTCCCTCCCTCCTTTCCTCCCTCCCTCTCTCCTCTAATACCTCCTACTGAGTCAGCGCATTTATCGACTCCCTGCTTGATCCTGCTAAGTAAGGAGGAGGAGGAAGAGGAGGAGGAGGAGGAGGAGGAGGAGGAGGAGGAGGAAGTGGGGAGATTAGTTGCAAGGTGAAGAGGGTAAGGAGGAGTAAAAAGAGGAGGAGGAGGAGGAGGAGGAGGAAACATGGAAACATGGAAACGCAGGCAACAGAAAGCCTATTGGCTCATTACGAGGTTGCCCGCTTTGGTGATTTAATCTGCTCGACAGCCTGGGGCCTGGGGAGCAGATGAAAGCACCTCGACGATGAGTAGATGAAAGCACCTCGATATTGAGGAGCAGATGAAAGCAACTCAATATTCAGTTTACTCCCGACGCAGCGAAGTGACGGTCGATTCTGTATTTGAAGGAGTTGATAGTATTCGCATTTACTACTTCTGAAGGAAGATTGTTCCAGTGACGGATGACTCGGTTTGAAAAGAAACTCCTTCCGATGTCTGTGTTACATCGCTTAGACTGAATGGGTAAACCGTTATTTCTAGTTCTTAGGTTGGTTTGCAATTCAAAGAAATTGGAGTAATCGACGTTATTGAATTTTTCAGATGCTTGAAGACTTGAATCATATCTCCTCGTAGGCGTCTTTTCTCTAATGTAAAGAGATTGAGTCCTTGAGTCGTTCCTCGTACGGTTGAGCCCTTAAGGTTGGTATCATTTTCGTGGCGCGTCGCTGAATCCTTTCCAGTAAATCAATGTCCTTTCTGTAATTAGGAGACCAGAACTGTACTGCATACTCGAGGTGCGGTCTTACCATGGAATTATACAAGGATAGCATCACGTCTGGCGTTTTACACTCGAAGTTCCTCGCTATGAACCCGAGCATAGTGTTGGCTTTGTTGTATGCTTTTTACAGTGATTCGCGTGTTTCAGGTCACTGCTGATAGTGACTCAAGATCCTTTTCCTCCTGCATCGCTTGCAGAGGTCTCCCATTCATGATGTATGTGTGGTTACTATTTCTGGACCCAATGTGCATGACTTTGCATTTGTCAACATTAAAAGACATTTGCCATTTTTCCGACCATTCGATAATGTGATTGAGGTCTTTCTGAATGATTTCGCAGTCGGTCTTTGTGAGGGCCTTTCCCCCCACCTTAGTGTCATCAGCAAATTTCGATATTGTGGATTTCAGTCCTGCTTCGAGGTCGTTGATATATATGATGAAGAGAATGGGTCCCAGCACTGACCCTTGAGGCACTCCACTAGTGACTGGAAGCCAATCGGAAGGCTGTCCGTTGAGTAGTACTCGTTGTTTTCTGTCGGTGAGCCAATCTCTTATCCACGCGATCAGATTGGCTCCAATGCCCGCCGAGTGCAGTAAAATATGAAGATTATTGAACAGAAATCAAATATCTTGCTTCATGATAAAGTAAGGGAATCCCACTACTTACGTTATAGATACAGTTGTAATTTGATGCTATTCTCTTAACGTACCTTATTTAAAGCGTTCAAATCGACCTTCCCCTCCTCACTCTATCCTTTCCGTTCATATCTCACTCAATTACTTTCTTATTTCTTTCTTATGTTCCTCCTATTCCGATTCCTAACTCAATCATGTCCCTTTCATTCCGAATTTACGTTCCTTTTCATCCTTTCCTTATGATCCTCTCTATTTTTCTTTTCTCTCTTGACCGTTCACATCCCACTTTCGTTCCCTCGTATCCCTTCTTCCTCCCTCTCCTCTCTTTATCTTGCCCCTTCATATCCGTTTCAGGTTCCTTCTCATTTCTTTTTTACTTTCCTTCCTCTCCCTCTTCTCCCGCGTCAGTAGCTAGCTCAGGGAAGGGCCGGAGCAGGGAGAGGTCAGGCCGGGGATGTCTCTTTCTGCAGTGCGTGTATAGGCGTGCGAGGGCGTGGGTGTGAGCGGTAGTCGGCGCGGCGGCGGGATGGTGTGGCGGGCGCGGCGGCGGCCATTGTGCGGCGCAGCGGGGCCTTGGACGCCTTGACAGGCCTCCTGGAGCGCCCCCGCGGGAGACCGTCTAATAGAATGACGACGTATGTACCGTACACACACACACACACACACACACACACACACATGAACCTCACCTTCATTCCCTTCCTTCTCTTCCTTCCTTCCTTTGCTTCCTTCATTCCTCTCTCCTTGTAATACTTCCTTTCCTCTTCCCTTCGCTCTCTCATCTTCCTTGTCTTTCCACCTCTTTTTTCAACACACACACACACACACACACACACACGTCTCCTCACCTGTGTTACCTGGGCGTTTATCGTGTGACGCCTCGTTAGGGAGCTGATTGCCGCGTAAAGGAGAGACGCTGGGGGGAGGAGGGAGGGACGGAGGAAGGAGGAAAGGGAGGGAAGAAGAGGAGGTAGTGCGTCTCTCCTCCATCACTCCTTCCCGACGGGGGACGAGAGGGGCACCAACCTCCTCCTCCTCCTCCTCCTCTTCCTCCTCTTTCTTTATCTCTGGGTCTGGGAGATGATATTGTCCAGCATCTTTATTGTCCAGACATGAAGGGCACTCAACCAGGCATTTAATGAGGACGGGGGTGAGGGATGAGGGTGGGGGGGGTTGGAAGGAAGAGAGAGGGAGAGAGAAGGGAGGAGGAAACAGGATAAAGATAGAACAGAAATGGAATGGGAAGTGGGAGAGATAATTGGAACGGAATAAAATACAAAGTGGGAATGAGATAGAGAGATAGATTGATAGATAGATAGAGATAGAGAAAGACATAGAAAAATAGATAAATAGACAGAGAAAGAGGGATATTTAGTTACTTTAATGTAGTGCAAAGCTTAGAATGTAGGATAAGTTAGGTGTCTTTTGAGTGAGGGAAGATAAAGAGGGAGATAGCTAGTTAGATAGAAAGATAAATAGAAGAGATATAAATGTTTGGTTCGAGAATTATTTAGTTATTTTAATATACTGTTAAAGCTCATATGCAAGGTAAAATGAGGTCTCTGTGGGCAAGGTCAGTGTCATCACATTGTCAAGCTTCACACACACACGTTGTTGACTCAGCGAGGGAGTGGACGTTCAGGCTGAGCTCCTTGGTCCCCGCCGCACCGCCCGCCCACCAACGCTGCGGCCGGAAGCTGTAAAAACACGTCAAAAATATATGTTTCCTGGACAAGACTGAGGAGGAGAAGGAGGAGGAGGAGGAGAGTGGGAAGGAGGAAGGAAGGGAAAGATAGGAGGAGGAAAACAGACGGAAGAAAGGAAGAAAGAGTGGCTGAATGGAGCTAGGAAAGGAAAGAAAAAGAAAGGGAGATGAAGATGAAGGAAGAGATGAAAGAATTATAAAAATGGGTGAATGAGTGAAAGGAGGAAAGGAAGGAGAGAGGAAGGAAGAGAAAGGGAGGTAAGGAGGAAGAGAGAGACGGAAGGAAGGAGAAATAGCTAATTGAATGGAAGGAGGAAAGAAAGGGAAAGTTAAAGGATGAGAAAGAGGGAGGGAAGGAAAGAAGGATAGGTGAATGAATTGAATGAGGGAAGAAGGAGGGAAGAATGAAGGGAGAGATGAAGGAAAGGAAGGAAGGATGATGAGTTAATAGAATAGAGGAGGGAAGCAGGAGGGACGAAGCAAGGGAAAGAGGAGGGGAGACAGACGAAAGGATAGAAGGAAGGATATGTGAATGAATGGAATGAGGGAAGGAGGAAGGAAGAGAGGAAAGGAAAATAGAACGTTGGATGGATGAATGAAGAGAATGAGGAATGGATGGAGAGAAAGAAGAAGGAAGAGACGGAAGGAAAAAAAGAGTGAATAGATGAATTAAGTAGGGGAAAGAAAAGGGAGGGAGAAAGACAAGAATGAAAAGAGGGAAGTAGAGAGGAGAGGAAATTAGAAAGGCAAAAGAGAAAGAGGAAAATGTGAAAAAAATGGTGAATATAAAAACCTTGATAACGAAGGAAAAGAAAGATGGAAGAAAGGAAAAGAGAAAAAGAGAGAACAGGAAGAAAATATAACAAGCCGATCGTATTAAAATCATACATAACCTTGAAAATATATATGAAAAAAAAAACAATCTCACGTGTTCTCATCGCCTCGTCTTATATGCATTAAAGTTATACTGTTACTGAATTTCGTGGAGTTACCTGTGTTTACCTGTGCTGGCCCTCTCGCCCCCCTCCCCCCCACCCTTCGCCCCTCCCCTCGGTGACTGATTAACGCTGCCTGCTGCCCGGAAGTCTCGCTAAAGAGGCAAATTTATGAGCCTGTGAATTATGTCCATCGGTTATGACTCCTTTCTACATCCTAATTTTGTCTAATGCATTCAGGTTTCCACCCACACACATTTTCTTTTTCTTTTTTTTTCCTTCTCTTCTTTCTTCTCTTTCTGCTACGAATCCTACTCCTTTAAGTCTTCTGTTCAAATCCTAATTTTGTCTAATGCATCCATATTTTCACCCACACACATACTCTTTTTTTTCTCTTCCTCTTTTCTC